>NW_028248160.1:0-19124 GCF_964263255.1 Lissotriton vulgaris
GCAAAGAGTTCATGAAACGGAGAGAGAATCTAAAGAAAGGAAGGAAGGGAAATTAAGACCCTGGGAGATGTAAGAAGGATAGAAAAGAGGTAGAATAGTGGGGGGGATGCTGAGGGGTGAGAAAGGGGTGCAAGGTAAGAACGGGTAGAGTTGGGAGCAGGGCTACTAGGAGGGAGGGGAGAGATGAGGAAGGGTGGGAGAGAAAGAATGGGAACATTAAAATGGAGAAGGGAAACCAGCAGAATACTGAGAGGGATACAGAAGAAAATGGAAGGAAGATGAGGAAAAAAGGACCTTTAAAATGTAATGCTAAGAGATAGCCTTTTAGGTTGTTATTCCTTTCGTTTTTTAAGCGCTGGTGTTCATATGGATATAAGGAAATCTGACACGTCTGCCATTTGCACTGTGATTGGTTGCTTTCGATATTGGGGGTGTCCTCACCTCCAGATTAGTAACTAACGATGGGGTACCTGAGGCTGCTGCTTTCATAACCATGGCAACCTTCATTACCTGATCCAGCACACAGTGTTCATGTGGACCACCCCTGGCAGAGACATCTGTCTAAATCTCTTTTCCCATTGATTTCATATTGAGAATAAATAGATTCAGGACAAGAAAGGAGGTGGTGCAGGTGATGACAATAAAATGAAGCATTTACTGTAGGCGGTGGCTCATTGGACTGTTATTCACTCAGGGCTTGATGCAGCCTTTGGTGTCCGTCAGGCTGGCCATCCCTACACCACCCTAACTTGTCTACCCCCTGCCATATTTAAACCTCTCCTCTGCCCCTGCGGAGATCTCCGTGCATTCAGAGGAGCTGCTGTCCCGGTGGAAGGCCCTGAATGTTTGGGGAGCACTTGTCCTGTTTGAGACAGATGCTCACCAAACTTATCAGTTTTTTTACAAGGTGGGGGCTTCCCTCCCAAAGGAGGGCTGCAGTTCAGCGCTGCTCAGCCCCAGGCTCTCCCTCTCCCGGGGAAAAGCACAGCGCAGAAAGGCTGGAGAAAGTCTTGGCAAAGACAAAGACCAGGGAAAAGGTCCAGAAAGTCCTGGAAGCATCCAGGGTGCAATGTAGGGCCCAGGGGCCAGCACACAGAGCCCTTCAGCTGAGAGGCAGCCACCATGGAGGTCCCTCCTGGACCCCACCACCAGCAAGCCCCCTCCTGTCAGGATCCAAGCAAGAACATTTCACATGGGGTCACAGCCCCTTCTTTTATACACCTAAATCCTTTGTCTAAAACTGTAGGGTAAGGGGAGCACCAGATACAACTGGTGCTGGAGCACTTTGTTTTGCTCAGCTCCCCTCTCTATTTACAGGACAGGCCAGGGACATCAGACGCACCACAGGGGGCGGAGCCAGTATTGTGGAGGGAAGGCAAAGCCCTATTCAGGTCCTCGGTTGCAACTCCTCCCTCCCATCTACATACAGATCTCCCTATTAATAAGCATGAGCGAATTTTGCGGATCTCGCGTTCGCGAATTTGCGGATTTTTGAACTCGCAATCCGCAAAATCCGCGAATTCTTGCGAATTTGCGGATTTTTTTTTTTTTTTGTGTTCGCAAGGATTTCTGCCAGTTCGCGAGGGTTTCGTACCAGTTCGCAATTGCGAACTTACATTTCGTCGCGCAACGGTCGCGAATTATGTTGTTTCTACGTCTGGTTCATCATCACAGGTTCCCAGCACCCTCTGTTTCACCACTGCAACCCTCTGTTACATCAATGCCACCCTCTGGTTCATCATTACTGTAGATTATGGGGGGGAAAAGCAAGCACACCATCCCTGCTTCAACTCAGATGAATTAATTTGGGGTTAGTTTATTAATGTGTCACTGTTTTAAAATTCCAGTCTGGCACCTGCTTCCTTATCTGTAATTTTGCTTTCTGTTGCAGTGCATTTTTTTTCCCCAGGACCTTCTTTGTGGCCTACTTGTAGCTATTGTATGAGCCTGCTGTGAGGGTCAGAGCAGGGTCATACAATTGTTGCAACTAGCAACTGAATTCTGGAGGGGCCCCAGTCAGGAAGCACTACCGGGAATTGTTACTAATGATGAGTTTGAACTCTTGCCCCTGCCGAGTGCTTTCACTTTTGAAAAACTCGTTTTTCTGCAATTTCGCGGGGTTCCCGGGTGCGAACACGCGCAAGATCGGATTCGGAAGCCGCAAATTCGTGCGAATATGCAATTTGTTTTTTTTGCAGCGTGTTAGTTGGCAAGGTTTTGTGCGTTTTTGCGAGCCGCTCGTAGCGCAAGACGCGAAGTTACCCTCGCGGTCGTGCAAGGGCGCAGCCATCTTGTTTGCCTGACGTATTTCCGTTTCCGGGCGCGAAGTGTAATCTCGCAAAGTCCGCGGTTTGCCAGTACAGTCTCGCGCGTGTTCGCAAGGAAAATCTCGCGCGAACTTACCCGCGCGGTCGTGAACGGGCGCGGCCATCTTGTTTCTCATTCATTGCTATGGTTCTGGGCATGGTCTTTGTATCCTCTGTCAATCTCTGCCATCCTTTGCTTGTTTGAAGTTTTTTTTTATCTATTTTACTTATTATCTATCCCTCTATTTTTCTAGCCCTATATTTTTGTGTTTACTGCTACTTTTGGTTAATTTTAAACTACTTTTGTAAACTCTTTTCTTTTCTTCTCTTCCCTATTCTATTTTCTTTATTCCTTTCCGCCCAGACCATGGTGAAGGGAGCCGGGAAGCATCCCGAGAAGGGGAAGGGTCCCGCACCCCGTGTCCGGCTCCCGTGCGGGCGTTTGAGGGGGGAGCTAGTGATGCCACGGGAGATCTTTACCCCGGAGGAGGTGGGCCAGCTCATTTTTTATGTTCAGCGCCGCCTCCCCAGGACCATCATGGGAGGCGGCAAGATCAGTGCCGGGTACGGGGCCCGGGAGCGCCGGAAGCGGTGGGAGAAGGTGTGCCAGGCCATTTACCACCACTCTCGGGTCTGGCGCACCTACAACCAGGCCACCCACCGCTGGACGGATGTCCTGACCCGTGAGCGAGATCTGCTCGACCTCCTTGGCCTTGAGATCCCCGGGCTTGGTGAGTAGTAGTAGCTATGTCTTTACTACTATGTTTTCTCCTGCTGTGTTATTATATTGCAAATTTTTGTTTTTTTTACAAGAGCAATAATGCTGCTCATTACATTGTAGGTACATTTTATTTCAAAATCTTCTGTGCATTTCAGGTACACTGCTCTCCTTCTCAGTAGTGTTGCTACTATGCTTATTTGTTTTAGATTTTGTGTTCATTTCATTGGCCTGTGAAATTATGTATGAGTGTAGTTGAAAGAACTGCGCAATGCTACACACTAAGGTTCAGATTTTTAATTACCGGCGCATCCCTGCAAAGTTGCAGGGATGCGCCAGTAATTGTGCGTCACGCCACCATCACCCATGGTGCGCCGTATTACAATGCGGCGCGCCATGGGCCCAAAACGTCACCAAAGCGTTACGCATCTGTGCCGTAAAGGTGGCGCATTGCTGGAGTTGCGTCGCAACGATGGTGCAGCTCCATCAATTCTCTGGGGTGCCCTATCTCCCCAATGCTGCGTCAAGCCGTACGTCTGCTTCAAGCAGGCGCAGGGTTTGAGTCACGCATCATTGTCCTCAAAGTGACTGATTGAAATCTTGTAGATTTCCCTCAGCCACTTTTAGGATGCGTTCCTGCGCAGGAACGCCCTCCCTTGCGCCGGAACACCCCTATTGGCGCAGGGCTTTACAACGTGATGCATCTCCCAGATGCGTCACGTTGTTAATATACGCCGCACCATTGCGCCTCTTATGTGCTGTCGCTGCGTCACAAAAGTCACGCAACAATGGAGCAAAAGAGCCGCAAGGGCCTTATAAATCAGCCCCTACAGACTCAAGTCCAGTCCTTCCTTTGTACACATGGCGATAAGAAGAAATAGTGGTGGTGGATTAATAGTTTGAGTATTTTAATGACTGGTGAATGTAGTAGGAAACTTTAGTGTTGTCGCTGATCTTCAATCACAATGGACTTTGGCTGTCACTTTGCGTGCTGCGGACTGCTGCCTGCCAATCCTAGGCAAACCTTTTTAGTACTTTGTTTAGTGAGTTACATAGGGTAGTTTCCAATTCGACGGTCCGCAAATCAAGCAATACTAAAGTAATGACGTAGTCGACCACATGAGATTGGTCAATAATATATCCCGTGGAGTCGTTCCCTATTTGCTATTTCGCAAAAATATTTTGTTACTTTGTTAGTTCTTTTTTAAATGTTTGATTTGGTTGAGAAATAAATATCATCCATGTTTTCTGTTTTTCTTTCTTTCATGTTGTACATCAGCTTCCCCCAGGGGCAAGAGGAGGACACAGGAGGAGGAGGAGGAGGGTGCTGTTGTCGATGCAGGCCAGGACCGGGCAGTCGAGGGCTCCTTTGCTGGCCCCAGTAAGTTTTAATTTTAATATAGAGTACTTATTTTTTCCTAGCGTTCCTCATTCGATTTTTTCTAAATCGTCTTTGATCTTCTTGTAGACAGGATCTAAATTCTTATCCCTATGACTCCGTGTGGTATTACTAGATTATTCTTATTAGTCTGTCTGTGTAGCTAACTAAGATTGCACATTTGGCATTTCCATTGGACTCCCATTCTAGTCAGCAATAGCTCTATGCACTGAGTGTAGTCCTCTGGGATTGTCCATATTGTCTTTTCAAGTATTCTAAATGTTTATGCTTTGACCATTGCCAACAATAAAAAGGTGAATGACCACCACCAAGAAATAATAAGATACTACTTTACTTTTGGTTTGGATAGGACAATCCATTCTACTACTGTTGCAGGGACAAATCTGCACAAACAGAACTATGGACACTAAATAATGCATCGCTTAGCTTATCAATTATAATAGGTGCTGTAACTGTTAGACTTTCCACATACCTCAGTGATAACAGACTTTGTAGTTGAACCCCGGCCCCAATCTCCTTACTGACTAGATAGTGTGGCAGAGTCATTTAGCTCCCAAAGTCACCGATGGCAGAGGCACGGACTCATGCTTGCAAAAATTCGAAAACCTTTAGCTCATCCACTCTAGTCTGGAGGACCAAAAACCACAGACTCTATTTAAGTTTAAAAGCTTTATTAAAAGTAAACACATTTATTAAATTCAAGTTTGTCATAAAAGTGAACGTGTAACTGAAAATGGAAAAGTGCTTAGTGCTGACGATTAATTGGACACATTTCTTGTGGTCGAGCCGAGCTCTCACCTGGTTTGAACTTGATCCTGCTTGTGTTCTTAGAAGTCAAGGTTCTGTCTGTTAGGAGAAAAAGTGGTGCGTGTTAAAAAGTAAAAAGCAAACATTCATCAGTTGTGCCAAAAAGTGCAGCAAGACAACAGCCTTCCCTGGAAAAAGGGACCTTTTTACTCTAGAGTAGACAGTCAAAAATTATTAAATTGTACACTTTTTTTCACATTTCTTTCTTCCTCCTAGACCAAATATTATATAGTAGTGAGTGGTGTATTCTAACATTATTAAATGTACTTTGTAGGTGGAACATCTGGAGACGGGGCCAGCGCGGAGGTGGTGGCATTGGACGAGGAGGACAACTCTGGGGAGGAGGCGGTGCAAGTGCCGGAAAAGGACATGCCTGTGAGGGTTCACACGGTGGTGGCGGGCAGAGGTAAGCTATACATTCCTTAGTCATTGAGATTGAAGACTGCAGAGTGTGCTTTCTGCACGGGTGTATTATAAAAAAAGCAGGTAGTAGCCTCCTCTAAATGTACTTCGACTTAGCTGTGAAGTTTTTGGCGAGAAGAATCCCAATCAGATCTGAGGTGAACTTGATGGATGGGATGAACGAAAAGCGAAAGAAGGGTGTAAGTAAGTGTGGAAGCACGAGAAATGTAATGATGACTGGCAAAGAAGAATGATATGTGTTTGCTTGGTCCCCGAGGTGGCTGGGAAGGTAAGAAAATGGTATGGTGCATGGCTGGGTGAATGATGAAGCAAGGATGGGTGGAAGGAGAACAGCCTGGGTGGGTGAGACAGAAACTGTATGTGTGCAATATACTTTGAATGGATGGATGCCTGGATCATTCATGGTACTATCTGACTCTTAGATAGCATATGTGAATCTAGAGAGAGTAGACGGTCACTGGATGAACTAAGTGTTACTTTGAAGAGCATGTAACACCGCACCCGCACGTCCGTTCCAGTGTAGGAAAGGCAAGGAAAAGAAGTTGTAACGTTGTCCAAAGACTACCATGAATAGTAGCAGTAGTTTGTATTGCAACTGCAAGCACAGCATATATCCAGTTATTACGGTGGGCACTCCCTACCTCCCTTAATAACTTTAGTTTAGTAGTAGTACGTCATTCATGTGTGGGGGTATCACTGTTCACTCAATAATAAGCAAAGCACCTAAAGTCATCCCATATGTCATCAAATACATCCCATGTGAAGTGATAGATAATCAGATAATTTAGCTTCTTCATTTTCCTTTTCTAATACTCATTTGCACTGTAGGGTGAAAGCTAAATTAATTAAGCAGTAGCCCTTTTAACAGAGTATTCTCAGTGCCACCCGTAATAGAAAAGTAAGAGCTTCACCACCTGCATGTACTGGACCGGTACAGTAACGCAAGTCTGTCTCACTCACCATGGTGTGCGTCTGTTTTTCTCGGGTGCAAGTTCACTGCGCTGGCATTATGCCGGCTTGCATAAGATAACGTACCAATTGTCCTAAACAAGAGAGAAGAAGAAGAATAAGAGTGGTGTACTGTCATAGTCGACTGTAATAGAAGTCCATAGTGCTCGTAGAATTTGTTCCTTAAACTCCCACTAATGTTAGAGCAAGGATGAAGAAGTCGGAGGTTACATAGATACTGTCCTCAATAGTTATGCACTGTGCTTTCAATTTGCTACTTGTACTGTGACAACTTTCTGCTCAATCATTTTGTGTTAATCTTAAGGAGCATTGGTTACAGACTATGTCTTTCTTTTTTCATGTAGTTGCTCCTTCCAAATCCAAGACACCATCAAGGAGGAAGGAGCAGGCTCGAATGGCCCGGCAACGGAGGCTGGATGCCACTGTTGCTGAATATCGGCGGCTGGTGGCCCTGGAGGAGGAGGAGACGCAGTCTGGAACAACAACAACGTCCACTGGGACAGCTGCCTCCTCCTCCGTGCGGGCTGCCAGCCAGCGCAGTGCTCCAGCGGTACGGAGCCGGGCTACCAAAGCCAAACGCCACCGCCCAGCAGCAAAGAAAGCAGCTGCCCCTCACAGGAATTGCAAGGCACACCGGCGCCGCTTATCCCTCAGACTGTCCTACCTGGAGCAGGAGGTCCATAATTATAAGAACGTGGTGGAGGGCCTCCGCTTCGAACTTGCCACCCTCCGCAAGGAGCATGATGCCCTGGCTGCTAATTCCAACAGCACCCTGCCATAGTGTCCCTTGCCCCTTTTTTAGAGACTTTTGGGGGGTGGGAATTGGGAGTTGTGATTTTTGGGGACTTTTGAAGGACAATCGTTGGGGTTAGGGAGGGTCTTGCGGGAGATTCTTTTGTTAGGGCTATAAAAATATACTTTTTGAAACTTTATCTGACCATACCTGTTTTTTACTGCTTTTGAGTCTGGTGGGTGGGGGTTTAACATAACAGTAAGTTTGTTTTCCTGAATAGTCCTAGGACTTTAGTAGTACTACCGTCAATCAAATCTCTCGTCTCTCCTAATACTCCATTATACTACCTCCAACCAAACGCCTATCTTACCTGTAATTTCTGTTTGCAAGTAGGGCTAGGCCCAGGGCTGG
This sequence comes from Lissotriton vulgaris, assembly GCF_964263255.1. Taxonomy (NCBI): domain Eukaryota; kingdom Metazoa; phylum Chordata; class Amphibia; order Caudata; family Salamandridae; genus Lissotriton; species Lissotriton vulgaris. Next base: position 7,767 of record NW_028248160.1, read on the forward strand.
CTCCACGGGAAACAGCAAATAAGGTTGGCAATCCTGGGCGGATAAAATTTCCTCATAGCGGTGGTACTAGTGGTGTGACACAGTGGCAGTTGCTTGCCTATGAAAAAAAGAAAATGAAATCTGGTTTGTGCTCCTGAGCAATACAAAGGTACAATACAGAATATAGCAGGTGACAGAAGTACACTAGAACAGTGCCACGTTGTAGCCTAACAAATGTTAAAGTATAACTAATTCGGTTGAAGTTCTTTGACATTAGCCATGGGTCTTTGTCAAGCAGAGTAAGAATATATCATCGGATTTCTTCACCAGCCTGTTGCTATCACCTTATCCTCCCCAGCAAGTGTGTGGATTTATTGCTGTAATTTAGTCACACATCAATCAAAACCACACAGCCCGGGGGAAGAGGGTTAGGGTTTGAAAAATGGATGGGTACGGGGGTTTTTGGGAAAGGTTTTGGGAGACAAGAAAAAGTAGCACAGCATGGACGAACAATTGTGAACATAAACAAATCTTTGGGTACAAACCTATCCATCAATCTTTGAAAGTGCATACACTACTGTAACTGCATGCATGTCAGTTAAAAGTAATTAGTACTTTCGACAACTGTGGAAGAAAGAATGCGACAGTACAGGGCGTGGGTGGAAATATTGATAACTATATTCAACATAAGGTCTCTGTAGCCAGATACCTGAGAGCCTTGCTGGTCACTATAAATCCATTCACAACAACACTCAATGGGGTTGGTCTGGAAGGTGTCAGGTTTACTCCCCGTGATCCAGTCGATGCAAATATGGTTCCACTTCCAAATGTCACCAACACCCAGAAGTGTAAACACAGGGTGTTCGAGGCATTAGGCGGGGGAGAAAAATAACAAACTAAAATAAAAAATGTGGGATGGGTAAAGGTAGGGTCAGCAGGGAAAGGATACCTGTAACAGAAGACAAGACAGGCATCAGTGAAGTGCTGTCCTAACATACAAGGGTACTCTCATATAGTCTCACTAAATAGTCTGCAAGTCTCCCGCCTACTCATGGGAAATGTAGTTTCATAGTACGGTAGGCGCTTAGGGGCTGCGTAACCTGACAGAAGGTATAGTAGATAGAAAAGGAGAAATTGCTTTTTTTCTAGGTGTCCCCTCACTCACCAGGGTTGCCCCTTGGTGACATGCTTCATCATTGGGGCCATCCCAGTCCTCTACGGCCTGGGGCGTGCTGCGACTTGCGAATTACGTAGGAGCACTTACAAATGACTATGTGTGGTGCAGATGTGATAGTGGAGTGGACTAAGTGATGTGTTAAGGGATCAATGTAGAAGCAGAGAGAGAGCCAAGAAATGCAGTCACAGTCAGAGAAAAAGGCAAGGGATACTGTATCTATGTGGTTGTAGTGGTCCTGTTGGAAGTGGTAAGTAAGTTGCCCGCAGAAAAAAAATCCTCCTATTAGCGGCACTCCTCCATTGCAGCCGACGCTTCGTCCATCGATGTTGGTCACCAGAAGACACCCTGTCCACTGCCTGCCTGATGCTGAATTGTGGCTCGCTACTGTGAAGCCTGACTCCATCCTTTTTTCCCCATTGCAGAGACTGAAACCCGGCCTGTAATTATTCAACGAAAAACAGGAAGTGATATAATATTACAACACCACTGATAAATAAATATAAGGCATGTAGGCTGTGGAGTGCAAAAAGTCACAATTTGTTTTTCCTAGTAGACAGTACAATGTTTTTGAAAGTGCGTACTCTGAGTCACCTTTTGAAGGATGTATGGGCAAATTAATGTATCGGATCTTGCCCCTCAAGCTAGGTGTACTGTAAACTGTGTTTTAGAACAAAATTAGATCTTCCTAGCAGTGCTCCCACCCAGACCCTTACTAAAGCCAGTCGCAAAAATGTAGAAGACCCCCAATCAAATCTCAAAAAACGAGGCCTAGCAGAAAACTGGTGACAAAACTTACTTTGAAAGTAAAAGTAGGCCGAAGTACCCTAATTACCCATTACCCACCGTGGATTGCATTCAAACCACTTGCAAGCAACCAAGCAAAAGTAGCCATAGCCAGCATCGCTCCAAGACTCGAAATCCCCCCCACTCAAACACATGCAATAGAAATACTGCTAACCCTAACGAACCCTAAGTTAAGAATAGTGGCAAAGGCTTTCTTTAACTATGCCAAATCCCCCCTTTCCCACCATGGATTTTCTTCAAATGACTTGCAACCAAAATTACACATTCTCACGAGTGCTCTAAGACCCCAGAACTCAGTTTGAAAAATCTAGAACACCCCGAAACACATGCAATCCTGCTGCTAGGGCTAACCCTAACGAACCCTAAGTTACAAAAAGTGCCAAAACTAAAGGCTTTTCCGCGCGGATTTTGTCCCAACCACTTCTACCCGGTATTAGACCTTCCCAGGAATGCCCCAAGACCCGGCAACCCACCCGCCAAGAAGCGTAACACCCCCAAACAGGCCAAAAGCAAAATCTCATACTTGCAATATTTCTGGGCCTTCGGTCCAAACGCGCTGCGTAGCTAGGCCATAAGTCGGGGTTGGCACGACGGATTTCCTGAAAAGCAAATGCAATCAAGATTAGAGTGTCCCAGCAGTGCTCCCAGACCACGAAACTCACCCGCAAACAGACGGAACCCCCCCTAAGAGCACCTCAAAGGCAAGCAAGTCATCAAAAACACAAAAAAAATTCCGCCTGGGATTTGGTCCAAAACACTTTTATCCGGTATTAGAGCTTCCCAGCAATGGCCCCAGAGCCGTCAACCCAGGAGAAAACGAGTAGAAGACCCCCAAACAGCCAAAGAGCAAAAGTACAAAAATGGGGACTTAGTCACTTTTTCACAAATTTCCCAAATCACTCCGCGCGCGCTCTGCAGCTAGGCCCTAAGTCCCCTCAGCCACCATGGATTTGCTTCAAACCTCTTGCAAAGTAAAGTATATATAGCCAGCAGTGCTCCCACACCACGAAACTCACCCGCAAACACCAGGAAGCCCCCCAAACAGGCCCCCGAAAACGCTACATAGAGCAAAATGTCAGAAATAGCCCAAAAAAAAATCGGCCTGGATTTTGTCCCAACCACTTCTACCCGGTATTAGACCTTCCCAGGAATGCCCCAAGACCCGGCAACCCACCCGCCAAGAAGCATAACACCCCCAAACAGGCCAAAAGCAAAATCTCATACTTGCAATATTTCTGGGCCTTCGGTCCAAACGCGCTGCGTAGCTAGGCCATAAGTCGGGGTTGGCACGACGGATTTCCTGAAAAGCAAATGCAATCAAGATTAGAGTGTCCCAGCAGTGCTCCCAGACCACGAAACTCACCCGCAAACACCAGGAAGCCCCCCAAACAGGCCCCCGAAAACGCTACATAGAGCAAAATGTCTGAAATAGCCCAAAAAAAATCGGCCTGGATTTTGTCCCAACCACTTCTACCCGGTATTAGACCTTCCCAGGAATGCCCCAAGACCCGGCAACCCACCCGCCAAGAAGCATAACACCCCCAAACAGGCCAAAAGCAAAATCTCATACTTGCAATATTTCTGGGCCTTCGGTCCAAACGCGCTGCGTAGCTAGGCCATAAGTCGGGGTTGGCACGACGGATTTCCTGAAAAGCAAATGCAATCAAGATTAGAGTGTCCCAGCAGTGCTCCCAGACCACGAAACTCACCCGCAAACACCAGGAAGCCCCCCAAACAGGCCCCCGAAAACGCTACATAGAGCAAAATGTCAGAAATAGCCCAAAAAAAAATCGGCCTGGATTTAGTCCCAACCACTTCTACCCGGTATTAGACCTTCCCAGGAATGCCCCAAGACCCGGCAACCCACCCGCCAAGAAGCATAACACCCCCAAACAGGCCAAAAGCAAAATCTCATACTTGCAATATTTCTGGGCCTTCGGTCCAAACGCGCTGCGTAGCTAGGCCATAAGTCGGGGTTGGCACGACGGATTTCCTGAAAAGCAAATGCAATCAAGATTAGAGTGTCCCAGCAGTGCTCCCAGACCACGAAACTCACCCAGAAACACCAGGAAGCCCCCCAAACAGGCCCCCGAAAACGCTACATAGAGCAAAATGTCAGAAATAGCCCAAAAAAAAATCGGCCTGGATTTTGTCCCAACCACTTCTACCCGGTATTAGACCTTCCCAGGAATGCCCCAAGACCCGGCAACCCACCCGCCAAGAAGTATAACACCCCCAAACAGGCCAAAAGCAAACTCTCATACTTGCAATATTTCTGGGCCTTCGGTCCAAACGCGCTGCGTAGCTGGGCCATAAGTCGGGGTTGGCACGACGGATTTCCTGAAAAGCAAATGCAATCAAGATTAGAGTGTCCCAGCAGTGCTCCCAGACCACGAAACTCACCCGCAAACACCAGGAAGCCCCCCAAACAGGCCCCCGAAAACGCTACATAGAGCAAAATGTCAGAAATAGCCCAAAAAAAAATCGGCCTGGATTTAGTCCCAACCACTTCTACCCGGTATTAGACCTTCCCAGGAATGCCCCAAGACCCGGCAACCCACCCGCCAAGAAGCATAACACCCCCAAACAGGCCAAAAGCAAAATCTCATACTTGCAATATTTCTGGGCCTTCGGTCCAAACGCGCTGCGTAGCTAGGCCATAAGTCGGGGTTGGCACGACGGATTTCCTGAAAAGCAAATGCAATCAAGATTAGAGTGTCCCAGCAGTGCTCCCAGACCACGAAACTCACCCGCAAACACCAGGAAGCCCCCCAAACAGGCCCCCGAAAACGCTACATAGAGCAAAATGTCAGAAATAGCCCAAAAAAAAATCGGCCTGGATTTAGTCCCAACCACTTCTACCCGGTATTAGACCTTCCCAGGAATGCCCCAAGACCCGGCAACCCACCCGCCAAGAAGTATAACACCCCCAAACAGGCCAAAAGCAAACTCTCATACTTGCAATATTTCTGGGCCTTCGGTCCAAACGCGCTGCGTAGCTGGGCCATAAGTCGGGGTTGGCACGACGGATTTCCTGAAAAGCAAATGCAATCAAGATTAGAGTGTCCCAGCAATGCTCTCAGACCATGAAACTCACCCACAAACAGACGGAACCCCCCCTAAGAGCACCTCAAAGGCAAGCAAGTCATCAAAAACACAAAAAAATTTCCGCCTCGGATTTGGCACAAACCACTTTTAGTGCTTCCCAGCAATGGCCCCAGACCCGTCAACTCACCTGCAAAGAGGTAGAACAACACCCCCACAAGTGCTGAGTCTTTCTTCATTGGGCGTAAACCAGCCCTCTGCTTTGATGGAAATAGGAGTCTGGAGGAGGAGGATAGAGGAGCATGTTCTTCTGAACTTGTGAACCTGAGGAATGCAGACTGCGGCACCTTCAAATAAATTAGCAAACAAGTGAAGACAGTTCTGCTGATGGGCTTGTCTTTGTGATTATCTGATTAAAGTTTGAATTATATTAACTGTGCACAACAAAGAAAGACAGACACACAGGAATAAAAGTGAATAAGGATGAAAAAGAAAGTTATTGATTCGTTGTCTCATTTTCAGGGCTCGAAGTCGGAATCACGGTCCAGGAATAAGAATAAGGCTTCGTCATCATACTCTGCGAATTCAGCCCGGGTGAGGTCAGTGCCACCTGACAGAGTAGAAATTCCCTCATCTATGGTGCTGGCCACCTCCTCTTCATCCGGCACGCTCTCTCGTACTCTTATATCTGGTGGTATGAGGTGCTGATTCATCTTGATCATTGTTAACCTCTCCACATTTTTGGGCGAGAGGCGGCTCCGTTTGGGAGTTACAATCCCACCAGCCGCACTGAAAACCCGTTCAGAAGACACACTTGCGAGTGGGCAAGACAAGTAGTTTAAAGCCAGGTTGGTGAGCTGTGGCCACAATTCTTTTTTCCCATGCCAATACGCCAATGGGTCAGAATTAACATAGACCTCTGTGGAGTCATTCAGATAGTCCTTCACCATCGACTCAAGGTCCTCCTCCAAGGTTCCTCCACTTTGCGTAGCTCTTGCTGTGCCTCTGGCCTTTTGAGAACCAAACCCACGCAGAGCTAGCCAATCCTCTTCAGCCTCCAATGTTTCTGCTGCCTTTCGTGCAGATGATGCGGTTGCCGGTGTCTTTAACGGCTGAGAGGTCACTTGTGCCACAGCCACAGGTGCAGAAGTGGATTGTTTTGACTGGGGATGGCCTGCTGATGTACTGCCATTTCCTTCAATTTCCAGCCGTTCTGTTTCAAACTTCTTGGCTGACAAGGCTAGCCAACGTTTGTACTTTGTAACATCTTCATCAGCAAAAGGAAAGAATGCTCTGCCTGCCAGCGCCTTTTTGTAGCGTGGATCCAGAATAGTAGCACAAATGTAATGCTGTTCTGAGTGGATCTTTTGAAGACGTTCATCACCTTGTAGGAGCTCTAATAATGTCTCAGCCAGAAGCAAAGAGTCTTTCTTTTTGTCATCTTTTCGAAACACAGAACACACCTCCTTCAGTTGGTCCTCCAGCATGTACAACAATGGGATAGCTTTTCCCAAATTAGAGTCCTCCTTGCTGACTGCACGTGTGAAGACCTCAAAAGGACGAAGCATGCGTGTTAGGCTTTCAACTATGTTCCATTGCGGCCCACCCATCCTCAGCTCCTCTATACCCTCTTTCAAGAAAAATTGATCGAGTTGCGTATACTGCTCATACAGACGCTCAAGCATGTAGAAGGTTGAGTTCCAACGTGTTACCACCTCCTGGATGAGTGCTTTCACTGGCATTTGACTTTGATATAGCATGCTCCTCAGCTGCTTGCGGGCCTTAAAAGAATGCCTGAAATGCTTGCAAATTTTTCGGCAGTTGTCCAATACACTGTACGCTGCACTGCGTTTATTACCCAAGAATTTTTGGACAACCAGGTTTATACAGTGCGCCAAACACGGCACTCTGAAATAGTAACCGTCCCTCATGGCCTTAACTATATTGGAGCCATTGTCTGTGGAAACATAACCAACCTTGCGTTTTAGTGGGGACAGACAGTTAAGGACCTTTGTGTTAAAGACATCCAAAATGTTTTCTGCTGTGTGACGTTTCTCCAAACCAAACATGGCTAGTGTTGCATGTTTCCGAGCACCTTTAAAAACAATGTTAGTGTCAACACCTGAGTTTAGCTTTGCTTTAGCCCCTGAAAAAGAGACCCAGTGTGCAGTGATGCACATGTAATCAGCGCCTGCGCCACTGGTCCACATGTCTGTTGTCAGATGTATAGTGTGAACAGCACTCTTCTCCAAAGCTGCCCCAATCACCTTCAGAACATCTTCATGTAGTGCTGGAACCGCAACTCGGGCAAAATAGAACCGGCTAGGAACCTTCCATTTAGGGCAGAGCACTGTCACTAATTCTAGAAAACCAACCCCTTCTACAAAAGAAAAAGGGAGAAGGTCCAGAGCTAGCATTTTAGCCAGCTTAGTGTTATACAGACGGGTCATTGGGTGGTTGCGTTCATATTGCGCTTCTGTAAACAACATCTTTTTAATGTTGCCCTGGACCAATGATTTACGGGATGATGATGATCTCTTCGACCCAGTTACGCTCGCTGATGAACTTTTCCGCATTGATGTCTCACTCTCTCCCACACTCTTAGTGTGGCTCCCATGGGGTGTGCTGCTGACATGGGAACTGGGTGTAAGTGAAGTGTTTGAATCGTCTTCTTCTACCTCCTCGTCATCAGCAGATGACAAATCAACGTTTTCATTACGTGCAATTCCGGCTTTCTTGACCGCCTCTAGGTGCGGAAACCATTCGACAGGGTGCCTTCTCTCAAGATGACCTCTCTGGCCTCCGGTACCATAGTTAGAACCAAGCTTACCACGACTATATCGAAGCTTACAAAGGCTACAAATGGCTACGTTTTCCTTTTTTGGGCAAACACTAAAGAAGTCCCAAACTGGAGACTTGAAATGTCTTCGGGGGCCGGAGGAGGCGGCGATACTGGTGGTGGTGGTCCTGCTGCTAATGACAGATGAAGTGGAGGATGTGGATTGCCGAACTTCAGTACGTTTTGCACTTTCACCACCACGAATTGAGGTCGAGGACGAGGTGGGTACCTTCTTGCGAGGAAGAAATATGGAAGCGGTAGGTTTTGGTGTACTACTTAACTCCAAATCTAATGATTCCATTTCCATTGCCTCCTCGCCGACATCATCATCACGCTCAGCAGCTTCTCGGGATAGGGTCAAAATGTCTCTTTGCTGCATGCCCGGTGGGGCTGCAGTGACCTTTGTGATGACTGCCTCGTCGTCATCGTGAGAGGCTTCATCACCAGCAGTATCTGTCACTTCTTGTTGAGCCTCATCACACTCCATAGGTTTGAGTTTTTGGACGACCTTCCTTTTACGCTTAGGTACCGGTGGCAGATCATGGTGTGCCTCTGCCTCACTGTCAGACCGCAGTTGTCGTGGTTCCCAAGACAGATCACTTGCACCAGAACGAGGTGGGCTTGAAGAAGATGTAGACACCCCCTTGATCTTTTCCTTGCTAGGGATGTGGAAGACAATGAATGATCATCAGGAGGAGTGGCTTCCAATGATACCTCAGCTTCATTGTCGATTTCCAAATGTGCCCCTACTTCGGGAGGAACAACTATTGTGGGCACTTGTGAACGTCCATGCACCTTTGCTTGCGCATCTCCTTTTGCTGCCTCTCCTTCCACATGTACTTGGGCGTGTACTTGCACATGGTGTTGTTGTTGCGGCTGTGGTTGTTCAACACTTGTCAGATGAGTTACAACAACCTGTGTTGATTCAGGGACATTGCTGCTACTTTCTTGCGATGAGCCAACATCACTGGTCGATGGTGATTGGAGAAGTACACTGACTGCCTCTGAAGCACTCAAGGGCTTTGACTTAAGTTGGCGTGGTGGTGGAGGCACTGAACCCAATGGAGCAGGGGTGCTGCTCTCAGGTTGGTCCCCAGCAGATCCTGCTGCTGCAGGCGTACTTTTTTTTTTGCTCCCAAAAAAAGTGGTGGGTGGCACACCAGCCTCCTTGGTAACTTGCTTCTTCTGCTCCTTACTAGCAACTTTCTTGCTAGAGGAGCTACGGAGAACTTTCTTTGGGGCCATCTTCTTCAGAGCAGGTCAGACAGCAGGCCGCAGTTGCACGAATTGTAGAGTTGTCTGAGGCCAGACGTGACGTCGCGTGACGTTATGCTGCACACACACACCGCTGCAGGACTTCTTCCTGGCACTGGTGGTTCTCTTGAGTCTTGTGCACCTAAAAAAAATGGAAGACAGAGGAACATCAGTTCAGTTATAGAGCACAAAAAAATCGAAAAACACTGCAAAATCAGCACAATCCCAATCCATCCATGCCCTCCATAATGTTTAAATTCAAGACAACCCACAGAAAGACTAGGCCCATGCAAGACTCACTACCCCTGGGCATAAATAAAGGTTGAAAAGTAGGCAAAATGGTTGGAGGCCTAACAACAAAGCCTGCATTCAAAATGGCCACTTGCCTGCCAAGCACATGGCCAGTGCCTGTAGCTGCACTCAAATGGCCACCAGCCACATGGCATGTCCCTCCCCATGAACACCCCCAAAATCGAAAAACACTGCAAAATCAGCACAATCCCATTCCATCCATGATGTTTAAATTCAAGACAGCCCACAGAAAGACTAGGCCCCATGCACCACTCACTACCCCTGTCAAGGCCCCAACAACAGGTCAAAAATCGAAAAACACAAAATTTTACACAAAAAAAAAATCGAAAACACAGAAAAATCAGCACAATCCCAATTCATCTATGGCCTCCATGATGTTTAAATTCAAGACAACCCACAGAAATACTAGGCCCATGCAAGACTCACTACCCCTGGCATAAATAAAGGTTGAAAAGTAGGCAAAATGGTTGGAGGCCTAACAACAAAGCCTGCATTCAAATGGCCACTTGCCTGCCAGCACATGGCCAGTGCCTGTAGCTGCACTCAAAATGGCCACCAGCCACATGGCATGTCCCTCCCCATGAACACCCCCAAAAATCGAAAAACACTGCAAAATCAGCACAATCCCATTCCATCCATGATGTTTAAATTCAAGACAGCCCACAGAAAGACTAGGCCCCATGCACCACTCACTACCCCTGGTCAAGGCCCCAACAACAGGTCAAAAATCGAAAAACACAAAATTTTACAAAAAAAAAAATCGAAAAACACAGAAAAATCAGCACAATCCCAATTCATCTATGGCCTCCATGATGTTTAAATTCAAGACAACCCACAGAAATACTAGGCCCATGCAAGACTCACTACCCCTGGCATAAATAAAGGTTGAAAAGTAGGCAAAATGGTTGGAGGCCTAACAACAAAGCCTGCATTCAAAATGGCCACTTGCCTGCCAGCACATGGCAAGTGCCTGTAGCTGCACTCAAAATGGCCACCAGCCACATGGCATGTCCCTCCCCATGAACACCCCCAAAAATCGAAAAACACTGCAAAATCAGCACAATCCCATTCCATCCATGATGTTTAAATTCAAGACAGCCACAGAAAGACTAGGCCCCATGCACCACTCACTACCCCTGGTCAAGGCCCCAACAACAGGTCAAAAATCGAAAAACACAAAATTTTACAAAAAAAAAAAATCGAAAAACACAGAAAAATCAGCACAATCCCAATTCATCTATGGCCTCCATGATGTTTAAATTCAAGACAACCCACAGAAATACTAGGCCCATGCAAGACTCACTACCCCTGGCATAAATAAAGGTTGAAAAGTAGGCAAAATGGTTGGAGGCCTAACAACAAAGCCTGCATTCAAAATGGCCACTTGCCTGCCAGCACATGGCAAGTGCCTGTAGCCTGCACTCAAAATGGCCACCAGCCACATGGCATGTCCCTCCCCATGAACACCCCCAAAAATCGAAAAACACTGCAAAATCAGCACAATCCCATTCCATCCATGATGTTTAAATTCAAGACAGCCCACAGAAAGACTAGGCCCCATGCACCACTCACTACCCCTGGTCAAGGCCCCAACAACAGGTCAAAAATCGAAAAACACAAAATTTTACAAAAAAAAAAAATCGAAAAACACAGAAAAATCAGCACAATCCCATTCCATCCATGGCCTCCATGATGTTTAAATTCAAGACAACCCACAGAAATACTAGGCCCATGCAAGACTCACTACCCCTGGCATAAATAAAGGTTGAAAAGTAGGCAAAATGGTTGGAGGCCTAACAACAAAGCCTGCATTCAAAATGGCCACTTGCCTGCCAGCACATGGCAAGTGCCTGTAGCTGCACTCAAAATGGCCACCAGCCACATGGCATGGTCCCTCCCCATGAACACCCCCAAAAAATCGAAAAACACTGCAAAATCAGCACAATCC